>NW_026896270.1:0-21076 GCF_033153095.1 Gastrolobium bilobum | reverse complement strand
CAATTTCTATTGCACATTAGCTCTTCCACTAATCATGCAATTCAACTCAATAGCACATTAGCTCTTTCACTAATAATGCCATTTTCAAACTCAATAGCACATTGCTCTTACACTAATCATGCCAATTCAACTCAATAGCACATTAGCTCTTTCACTAATAATGCCATTTTCAAACTCGATAGCACATTAGCTCTTACACTAATCATGCTATTCTAAATGCTATTGCACATTAGCTCGTACACTAATCGTACAATCTCACATTAAATTGTACATTAGCTCTTTCATTAATCATACAATCTCACATTAAATTGTACATTAGCTCTTTCACTAATCATACAATCTCTTCAGATACTTCCCATCATCGGAGATTTCATTCGGCCTCATTGTCCTTTTACAAAAATTTTAATAATTTACCTCAACACGAATAATTAGGCGCTCAGGCCATCACAAGGTGTACATACATATATATGTATACTGGCACTTAGGCCATCACTGGATTATCATCCGTTTATTCATCAGAATAGGTATACTGACCATCAGGCCATTAGGTATTATTCACAATGCATTACAACATCCACTAGTAATTAGGCCATTTTAAATTACGATATTCATTCTTTGAGATTTCCAAGAGACCTCCATCATGGATCAATCCTCTTATGCTTCATAACACCTGAATCTCTACATAGTAGCCATTTCCAAGGAGAATTCCACACATTAACGCACACATATAATCATATTTGTTTCCTTCATGGCATATCGGTCAAGCTAGACCATTATTCCGTTACGGACAATCATACTCTCAATGAACCTTGTTCAATGCCATCCATGGCGATTCTCTCAACTTCTTCCTTATACATATAATACATAATTAATTCATCTCGCCTATGTTTAATCAACACTACCTCCTTATGGATTTAAATCCCATATTTCAATATATCTCAATTTAACACTTCACTAGCATAATAATTTCAAGTGGTCAAATCCCTTAGGATTAGACATCAAACATTCCATTTGTTTCTCTATATTAACCGTCCAGTTCATTCGAGTGTACACCATCTATCAGGGACTTATATCTTCGAATCAACATAAAATATTCAACTCATGCCTAAGCATATCTGTTCTAATTTTTCAACAACCCGTCAGGTTCTAAGTCTCTCATCTTGATGAAGTTTATTCACCAAGTCCACTTGTACATACTATACTACACATTTATTTGGAAGTTTCACCAATGCCATCTTCATACTATAGACTCATCTCAATTATATATATTTATTATTCATAGTATTACAAGGTTCACCCATGCAATACCGTACATATCATAGGTTTGGTAACAACTTTTACTTATAATACAATCTTTTTAACTTTCATCAAAAGTCAGACAAAATATTTAAGTCTGTTTTGCCTTAAGTCCTCTAATATTCATATTTTACTTACTGCCACCTCTTGTCCATGAAGCAGTCAACACTGCATCCACAACATTAGGCTAAGGACTTACATTCGGTGCTCCAAGGTTGCCACGCAGGCTTCTTACGATGACTACGTATGCAACACAAATGAATGGGTTGATCAGACCCACACTAAGGAATCACATATGCAATAATCGATAAGAATCTACATACAACTATGCAACACACAACACAACTATACATTATCAGAGTTCCCTAACAAAACTGCTCTGATACCATAAAATGTAACAGCCCGTTACGTACCGGTATTGTTAACATTAATTATGATATTAAGCGCAGTTACAATCACAGCAATTCATTTATAAAAATACGAATAAACTTTTTCCGATTATTACGCGAGCATTTAAAACAATAAAACGCGTAATAATTAAAAGCTGTGACAATAACTGTTAACTCTTGCGAAATATTTATTTTATCTATTTTTACATCACAATATACTTATTATAAGTTACTAAGGGGTTCCCATAAACCCACTTAGCCAATTACCAAACTTTACGTTTTTACCTATTCGAACATGGTTCACTCCTAAATTTTCTGCGAACACACCGCTCACAACCAGACCTCCTTCTCAGGTTATATCTTTGTATTACTTAATTCTCTTTTCAACAAGCTACCACACGCTCAATTCGGAGCTCATTTGCTCCGGTTATCGCCGTTTGAAGTTGGATAAGCGAAATAGCCAACCAACCCCAAAACAGCTCTAAACCTCTCTCACTCCACGAATTACTGCACTAAATCCACTCTTCCAATTGATCTCAAATTTTTACACCATAAACTAGACACCTCAATCTTCTATTTGATATATCATACGATTAATTTGACTGAGAAACGAAGCGGAAATTAATTTCCCAAAAACTGGCCAGAACAGCCCCTGCATCAGAGCTCCCTGGATAGTCCAAACTCAATAAATTCCACAGGGTTTCGTACAACCCAGAACTGGCTCATATTTTAACACCATGTAGGGGACATCTCAAGCTTCAAAATGGCGTATGGCACGTCCCTATCGGAAATCTGTAGAGGGAGATATGCTCTGCCGAAGTTCACCTAAAATCTGCCAATTCTACAGAAAATTCGCCAGAGTTTCCTTTGTTTTTCCAATAATCCCCAAATTTGTACAAGCTCACTAATGCCTCAAAGTACCTAATAATCCAACAATAATACAGTAATAATCCAATGGGTGGCACACACAAGGACAAACAACGCCTTGGGGCACTTACAACCCAATCCAGTTTATAGTTATTAGGCAGTTTATACTATAGAGCTCACATTATATTCCTTACTTGTTTCAATCACAAAGGTCCCATTTACATGTAGTTTCACAATATAAGCATATAATCATAACTCTAACATAGGCCTAAAATCCTTCCATCTTAGTACATCATGCATCTCTTTTACATTTACAACATATACTTAAATATTACAACTTACGACTTCAACTTCAAATTACCCTTTACAATATTACAACTCCAATTACAAATTTAAACATAAATTCAAATGATACAAACTACTAGACCTAGGCATGCCAACATGAACAATATGCCAAATACTGAAAATGTTCCTCTATCACTCTGCGGGCCTCTTGCCGCTGCTCCAACGCCACAGGTACATCCTGAAATAAATGCCCCGAGACGGGGTGAGATATACGAATATATCTCAGTAACCCAGAGGTTCTGGAGAAAACTCCGCCCAATAGTTCACTTCGATGCATATGAATAGAATACAACAACCAATTTTTAAAACGAAATATTACAAGGGTTTTAGAGAAATGGGGAATATAGAGATACAAACTACGACGATACGGGATGGTAGCTACCAATACCACGTACGCCCTGGGCATATATAAGCCTATGGGTATCATCCAAGGTGCGTTCAAAAAACCACAACCATGATGCCCCAACCATCCAAAACGCCAAAGACATTCCTAGTGTGCTCCTACCCGGATCACACACCATGACCCACGGTCAACTGGAACTCCCTCTCGGAGACCTATCCAGTGGAAGTCCAAAATTGCCCGAAGGCTAAGAAAACTGTCTACTGGCCAGAGACTCTGTACATAAGTACCCATTGTAATAATGCATGCATGCTCATGTGTTCTACACTACTCATATACACTTCCTACCGTTGCCATCAACTGGCAAGGTGGAACAGAAAAAGGGAACAAGCCCCAGTACCAAGAGGTTACCTTAAACAGTTTTCTCACTTAGCTCTGCAGCAGCTTAAGTTCCAAGTCTGCTACTCAACAGAACGCCTACACATAGGACGTTCCCACTTACTCAAAGTTCACAAAATGCATGCCAAATCTCAATCTCACATGCATAATACAATCACTTACCTCAATCCACTTGGTCCAGGACCAAGGGCAATTCACTGATTCACTGTTCAGGATTCAATTCGACGTACGACAACCTACACAACCATGTACAGCCGTCAGTATACGTCAATTTACGTCAAAACGCGAAAAAAACACAAAAATTCTTCCCATCACCATGATGGTTCGGCCCTTGTAGTGTTATTTTAGGATTTATTTTTCTAAATTTTCTTTCTCATTTTATTATGCTTCCTTAGCTTGCCAAGAGGCCAATTCAAGTGTTGTTTTTCCGTTTTACGTCTTTTACTCATCGTTTTGCTAAATAATTCACTCTAGGTTCATTTATGTCCCTAAACACAAGTTATTATTTTCCATTTATTCTAACACTTTTCAACCACCACACAATCCATTATATCATCATACAAGCATACCACAAATCACCAAACAAAGCCTCAACACAAAACTCAAAAGTCCAAAGTCATGAACTCAAAATCCACTAAGTTAAATATCATCAATTTTCACTTAAAATTTTCATTGCATTTCTAGCTTTAATACATCATTTTAAGGCATTATCATCTAATACACATTTTCCAATTGAGCTCTCTAACATCACATATCAACCATGCAAGGTCTAGGGTTCAAGATTCAAATCATCACATTCATTCAATTAAAATGCAAGAACACTCACCCAAATGGAAGGTAAAAGGCTCCTCCTAAACATACTCCACCAATGGAGCACCTAGAAGCTCCATGAACACAAATCTCCAAGCTTGACCCGCGGCCTTGAGGAGGGATTTTCGCAAAATTTAGCTGGATTCAAGGCTTGCCACTAGTGCCAATGTGTTTAGAAGGCCATTTCCAACAAATTTCAACCAAGAATCACTTGATTTGGTGCCAAAATGACTAAGTTATGATGAAAAGAAAATTTGAAGTGGAAGTGGCCAAGGAAGAGGAGGGCTGCGGGTTTGCATGGAAGGAGGGAGAGAGAAGATGATGAATAGTGTCCAAAGATAATGTGGCTTAAGTGGTTTAAGTGGGGTGGGTCCCACCGCCACCTCACGCGATTTCAAACTCATTTGAATTTTTCTCTGATTCCACTAAACGTCCATAAATTAAAAACCTATTTAGAAACTCTAACTTTTAACATTAATCATTGTCCTTTAATTATACTTGATTAGATGAATTCGGAGTTTTTCGATCGTTCGGAGAAAACACTGTTTTAAGTTGTTGCGTGCGCCGTTGACACGCTTCCCCAAACTGACTTAATTCCGTCAGATTTTATCAAAATTCATATTTCCTAACTCAATAAACCATTTATAACTCATATTTGAAACTTAGAGTTCAAAACTCAATCGAAACGTTTTACGGTGCAATTGTACCGCAGTATTTTTACCCGCGAAAAACACTATTCACTGATTTTTCTGAAACTTACCTAACCACTCAATTTTTCATTCTGAATCCATTTCCAGGGTTATTTTTTATCATCTGAGACCTTCTACTCCATTTTTATCTTCCTAGGGTTGTGTGTTGGCAATTTATTGTTTTGCTCTTTCTTTGTATTCTGGCCTAATCTTTAGGATTTTCACTAATCCATCACTTAATTATTCACTCAATGTATTAATTACTTAATTTAGAATTGTGAGGTGTTATATCATACAATCTCACTATATCCACATATCATCATCCAACAACTCACCAATAACATCTTAACACATTTTCCAAAATCCAAGTCATGACACCTCAAAATATTCTAAGTTAAAAAATCCATATTTTTCACCTAAAATTTGCATTGCATTTATAGCTAATACATATTATTCTAAGACACTTTCATGTACAAACTTTTCCCAATTGAGTTCTTTAACATCACACATCAACAATGCAAGGTTTAGGGTTCATAATTATAAACTACAATCAAACCATGGAAATGGGGTGGAAACATACTCACAACCAAGACTTGATACTCCTCCAAGACTTATCCAAGCATTGGAAGACCATATGACTCCATGAACATCCATTTTTCCCCAAAAATTCGTAGCTGAAAATGGCTTGGATCTCCCCAAATAAACGGTTTCAAGGCTCAAGAGTGGTACCAATGTGTTTAGAAGGCTATTTCCATCAAGTTTCAATGGGAGCGGGGCTGATCCGCGGGGAAGAAGAGAGAGGAGGAGAGAGAATGTGTCATGTAATGTGACTTTTAAGTCACTTAAGCCATAGGTGGGTCCCACACGCTATTTAACTTTAATCAAACACTGATTTCAACCACAAATTCATGACCTACGTATTTTTCTCGTTCATGTCATATTTTTGGTTCCTAAAAATACTGATACAAATTTCACGCTTATCAGTACAATTATACCGCAGTATTTTACACCGGTAAAATCACTATTCTCTGATTTTTCTGAAACTTTCCTATCCACTCAATTTCTCACTTTGAATCCATTTCCAGGGTTATTTTTACCATCTGAGACCTTCTACTCAATTTTTATCTTCTTAGGGTTGCGTGTTGGCTAATTACCGTTTTGCCCTTTCTTTGTATTCTGGTCTAATCTTTAGGATTTTCACTAATCCTTCACTTAATTACTCATTTAATATTTTAATACTTAATTTAGAATTGCGAGGTGTTATAGGTCCTCTGATACGAACATTGAAGAATCCTATGGCAGAAAGGGGGAGAATGTAGAAGTTACAGAAGATGAAATCAGAAAAGAGAGAGAGAAGATGAAGATAGAGGAAAGAGAAGACTCAGCAGAATAAAAAGCATACCTTAGAAGTTTGATGACTTCATTGTCTCTACACATGGCTGATATACGTGGCTATGGAGAAATATATCAGCTGATTGCTAATACACGTGATTGTCTAGAAATATATTAGTTAATTGTTATTTCCTTTGTAATTGGGTTCCTTGTTGTTGGGCTGCGATGTTGAGCCCATTTCTTGCTTTTTGTCAGCCTTGTGTCTTTATTACCAAGGCAGTTAGGATTAGGGGGATTTCAACAAATTTGCAGTATAGCCTAAATGCTTTCTTCTTCTTCTGTTGCTTAGGAGTTGCAGGCATCCCTCGAATTGTCGTAGATAATACCATTTCAATATTTGCTATTCAGATAATTGATCTTGTCATTTTTTTGTTCTATTATTTTGGTGCTTTCATTGAGAGAAACTTTTGAACGACTAGGATGGCGGAGGGAACTCGCACCGCTACAAGATGAGATGAGTGTGCTGCTAAACTGAAAAATCATGAAGAACAGTTCAATTCGTTAGGCGAACTGTTACGGGAAATGAATATGAAACTTACATTAATGGAGGCCAAAATAGATCAAGGAAGTCGTCACAAAACCGATTCCAAGCATGATCGAACTTCGAAGACTAGACTAGGATCTTTATTCGGTAATAATCCTTTCAAATCAGTCAAATTAACAGTGCCTCGATTTGCTGGGGGAAACCCTGAACCTTGGATCGATAGGATACAACAATTTTACAGATTCCACAATCTCTCTCATGCTGGAAAATTGACGTTGACATCGTTTCATATGGACGGATCTGCTGAGGACTGGTTTCATTGGATGGACCGCTACAACGGGCTCTCGACTTGGGAGACGTTTGTTATAGCCTTGAGGGTTTGATTTGGCCCCTCTAAATATCGTGACCTGAGAGGTGAATTGGGGAGACTAACACAAATATCAACAGTGGAAGAGTATCAATTGCAATTTGAACAACTTTCAAATCAGATTGTTGGCATTGATGACATCACCTTACAGAGTAACTTTGAATCTGGTTTAAAACCAGAAATCAGAAAAGAAGGACGAATGCATCTTCCAGAATCATTGGAACAAGCCATTGATCTAGACAAATTGGTAGAAGACAAGTTGAACGACAAGATTCCCAACTGCAATAGCTACAACTGCAACACTACAGGGAATAACCCTGCCAATTCAGCAGGACTATTACCCACTCCAGCAAGGATGATTACAGGTACACATGGGGCTTCTAAGGGAACAATTCCCATAAAAAAAAATTTAGCTGCAGAAATGATGGAAAAGAGAGAGAAATGACTATGTTATTATTGTGATGAGAAATTTAACTGTAATCATGTATGTAAAGTAAAAGAAAAAATGTTTTTGCTGATAACACAAGATACAGAAGATAGTGACCATGAATCATATCAGCTTATCAGTAATGAGACCATTGGAGGTGAAGAGGAGGTTATACCTGGAATTAGTTTGCATGCTTTGGCTGGTCAGTATTCTACCAGCACTATTTGATTACAAGGAATTGTTAATAAAACGGGAGTGCAGGTTCTAGTGGATGGAGGATCCACTCACAACTTTGTCCAGAAGAGGTTGGTGAAATTCCTGGGGTTAGAAGTGACACCCATTTCACAGTTTAAAGTACTAGTTGGAAATGGTGCTACACTTGGTTGCAAGGGGGTATGTTCGAAGGTGAAATTGGAGTTACAAGGGCACTGCTTCACACCTGACCTGTTTGTCTTGCCTATTCAAGGAGCAGAAGTGGTATTAGGAGTCTAGTGGATGTCAGAATTTGGAGATGTCACTACAAATTACAAGGAGTTAGTCCTGAAATTTGAAAGGGAAGGTCAGACTATAGTATCACAAGGAGAATCGCGGGTACCTGTAGAAGCCATACACTTCATCAATTACGAAAACTAGCAGATTTAGATGCAGTGGTCACCTACTTACAGCTACAATATGTAGAACAAGAGGGTGAATGGCAAAAAAGTAATGAGCAGCAAGTGGAATCTGTGGTACAAGAAGTGCTGGAGGAATTTAAAGATGTGTTTGAAACACCAAAACAACTTCCACCAATCAGAGAGGAGGATCATCAAATTCAACTGGAACCTGGAACCAAAGCTGTGAACGTTAGACCTTATCGCTACCCTTACTTTCAGAAGACAGAAATTGAAAAAATAGTGAAGGAGATGCTGGAAACAGGGTTTATCCGTCCAAGTCTTAGCCCATTCTCTTCGCTAGTGCTTTTGGTAAAAAAGAAGGATGGCACGTGGAGATTCTGTGTAGATTATCGAGCCTTAAATCAGGTTACTGTACCTAATCGCTACCCAATTCCTATAGTTGATGAGATGCTAGATGAATTAGTCGGTGCAAGTGTTTTTTCTAAAATGGATTTGAGATTCGGGTATCACCAGATCAGGATGGACCCTCAAGATATCTACAAAACTGCATTTCGAACTCATGAAGGGCACTACGAGTTCGTGGTTATGCCATTTGGGCTTACCAACGCCCATGCTACTTTCTAGGGAATTATGAATACAGTGCTAAAACCTTTCTCCGGAAATTTGTAATTGTCTTCTTTGATGACATTCTGGTATATAGCAGATCCTTGGAAGAACATGTGAAGCACTTGAGGCTGGTCTTAAATTGGCTTCGCACCAACCAGCTTTATGCAAAAAGATCTACCTGTGCTTTTGCTCAAGCTGAAGTGGAGTATTTGGGACATGTAGTTGATGCTCAAGGTGTGAGACTTGACAAAGGCAAAATACAAGTAATTATGGAATGGAAAATACCGAATACTCTAAAAAAACTACGCATGTTTTTGGGATTAGCTGGATACTACCGCAAATTTGTTTGAGGGTTCTCTCAGATTGCTGTTCCTTTAACAACTCTCCTTCGAAAAGATAACTTCAAGTGGGATGAGGGAGGGAGAAGGAAATGCAAAGATTAAAGGAAGCCCTATCCAAACCCCCAGTATTAGCCTTACCAGACTTCAGCCAACCCTTTATTCTAACTACAGATGCTTCAGGTGTTGGTGTCGGTGCTGTTCTGAGCCAAGGTAACAAACCCATCGCCTTCTTTAGTAGGAAATTATCTACAAAAATGCAGCAAACTTAACATATGTTAGAGAAATGTTTGCAATCACAGAAAGAGTGTCTAAGTGGAGGCAATACTTACTGGGTTGAAGGTTTGTTATTCGTACAGATCAACGAAGCATCAAAGAGATGATGGGACAAGTGATTCAAACTCCTGAACAGCAAAGATTTTTGGTGAAATTGCTGGGTTTTGATTATGTTATAGAATACCATCCAGGAGCGGTTAAGAAAGTGGTTGATGCCTTCTCTCGTGTACATGAAGGTGCGAAGGAATTGGAGAAGAAAGAGGTTGTATCCATGAGCATGACGAGTGTTATCAACCCAATGTTGGACCTATTGAAGGAGGAAGTAAAACAAAAATAAGAACTGATCCAATTAGTAAAACAAATCAAAAAATAGGAACATGGAATGGATCAGTACATTATCAGGGAGAGGTTAATCTATTTCAAAGGGAGGATAGTTTTGGCAGCCTCTTCGAAGATAAAGACTACCTTGCTATATGAATTTAATTCCTCATTAGTGGGAGGCTATGGGGGAGTTAAGAAGACATTGCACCGGATCAGTACTCGTTACTACTGGCCTAAGATGAAAGCAGACGTGCAAGAGTTCGTGAGGACTTGCCCCATCTGTCAAGTTACTAAATATCAACCGCTCTCCCCCGCTGGCTTATTGCAACCACTATCGATACCCAAAGTTGTATGGGAAGAACTCTCAATGGATTTTATTGTTGGTATTCCAGTGTCTGAAGGAAAAACGGCAATCATGGTAGTAGTGGATCGCTTGTCAAAATACGCACATTTCTCTGCCTTACCAGCCAACTTTACAGCAACCAAGGTCGCCTCAGTATTTGTTACTGATATATGTAGACATCATGGAATACCTCGCACTATTGTGTCGGACAGGGATCAAATTTTTGTCAGCAAATTTTGGGGAGAATTAGCTCGATTGAGTGGTACTAAATTTAACTTCAGCATAACAAACCATCCTGAAACAGACGGACAAACAGAAGTCACTAATAGAAGTTTGGAACAATATCTTAGATGTTTTACAATGGAAGCTCCAAGACAGTGGGTTCAATACCTTCCTTGGGCCGAGTTCTCGTACAACTCGTCATACCATTCCTCAATTGGATGCTCTCCCTTCCAGGTGTTGTATGGGCGCCCTGCCCCAACAGTCCCTCCTTATGAAAGTTCTTCTTCCCCTGTAGAGGCAGTAGATTCACTTTTGACCAAACGTGATCAAATTCTCCGTCAACTTATGGAAAATCTGAATAGAACCAGGCAACGAATGAAGACACAGGCAGATAAACATCGTCGGGATATTCATTATGCAGTTGGAGATCAGGTTCTGGTGAAATTACAGCCTTACCGTCAAAAATCTGCGCGCAATCAGACATATTCGAAGTTGCGCCGTCAATTTTATGGCCCTTTTCCGGTGTTGTAGAAAATTGGGCCTGTTGCTTATCGATTGGGGTTACCAGATCTGTCACGCATACACCCCGTCTTCCATGTGTCCCTTCTTAAGCCATTTCGTCAAAATCTAGCTGTTCATACAGAGCCCTTACCCTCCACGGTCTGGGATAACCACCCCGTGTTGCAACCTGTGGCTGTGCTGCGTTCTCGGACACTCAACAACAGAAAAGATGATGACTTGCAGTTGTTAGTGCAGTGGATGGGGTTACCCTTGGAAGACGTTACCTGGGTTCCAATGTCTGAGTTTATCCAGGCCTATCCAAGCTTTGATCTTGAGGGCAAGATCGAGTCTTTAAGGGGTGAGGAAATTGATATGAACATTGAAGAATCCTATGGCAGAAAGGGGAAGAATGTAGAAGTTACAGAAGATGAAATCAGAAAAGAGAGAGAATATGAAGATAGAGGAAAGAGAAGACCCAGCAGAATAAAAATGATACCTCAGAAGTTTGATGACTTCATTGTCTCTACACGTGGCTGATATACGTGGCTATGGAGAAATATATCAGCTGATTGCTGATACACGTGACTGTCTAGAAATATATTAGTTAATTGTTATTTCCTTTGTAATTGGGTTCCTTGTTGTTGGGCTGCTGTGTTGAGCCCATTTCTTGCTTTCTGTCAGCCTTGTGTCTTTATTACCAAGGAAGATAGGATTAGGGGGATTTTAACAAATTTGCAGTATAGCCTAAATGCTTTCTTCTTCCTCTGTTGCTTAGGAGTTGCCGGCATCCCTCGAATTGCCGTAGATAATACCATTTCAATATTTTCTATTCAGATATTTGATCTTGTCATTTTTTTGTTCTATTATCCTCACCTTTGGAGTTGCTTGTTGACATATTTGGAAGGCTAGGAACGAACTGATCTTCAATGACAAGAGCCCACATCAAAGGGGGACAATTTTGGCGATTAACAATTATGTTTGCAATATCCTCACAGCTCGTAATCTGCTATCAGCTAGTGGCTTATCTTAGGGGCACAAGACTCTCCATGATGTTAGTTGGAAGCACCCTAGTAATGGATGGATGAAAGTGAATGTTGATGGGTCCTGTATCAATAGTGGCTCAAACTCTAGTTTTGGAGGTGTGCTTAGGGATGATACTGGAAGATGGATCTCGGGCTTCTGTGGCAAATTGGGGCATGGCAATTCTCTAACTGCTGAGCTAAGAGGTTTTCTTGAGGGAGTTATTCAGGTGAAAAAGATAGGATGCAGAAACGTCTGGGTGGAAGGGGACTCCTTGGTTGCGGTGAACCTGATAACCAAAGGATGCCACTTTGCACACCCTTTTGTTAGCATTGTTAACAGAATCCATAATCTTTTGCATGATGACTGGAATGCTGTTGTAACCCACACATATAGAGAGGGTAACATGCTAGCTGATTGGTTAATCTCCTATGCCCATATGTTTGATGATTGGGATGTTCACCTCTTCACCGAACCTCCGTTAGGCTGTAGGAACATCTTAGGAAGAGATTCTATGGGTATTAGTAGCCCAAGGCTTTGCAGATTGTAGTTGTTGTTTTTCTTCCCTTATATCCAAAAAAAAATGTATTTAAGAAAGTCATTGTTACTTAGCTCAACAACATAACCTCTCTCTCTCTCTCTCTTTGTGAGCAACAATATATTCTCTTTTATTTATGCCGTTGCACAGATACACAAGCTATACATTTTACAGTACTTAAACGTGTGAATATAAACTTAGCAAATATATTAAAATAATCAATGATTGATGTACTCATGAAAAAAAAAAGTCTTTGTCCATAGTTGAACAATTTCTTACCAAAATGAAAGAAATTGGAAATCAAAACAAATTGAAAATCAAAACAAATTGCAATTAGATGCTTGCAAGCGACTTGATTCATTTTTCAACGAAACTCTACATTTGAGCGACATGGAATAATGACGCGAATGTTCTCCAAAATCGCACGTTTTGCCACATACATTTATTTAAGAACAAGAATGACCCATTTTTAGAATCGTACTCCTCATATAAGTGGGTGAATTTTCTAATCACATGGGTAGCTGGAAGTTGCTTATTCAAGCCTTCTCAACCCGTAGCTACTTATGGCAAATATTTTTCCTTCTTGGCAACATTACCAGATATTTTTTTTGAATCAAACAAAAAACAATGACTCTGGACCATTACTCTCCAATTGAGTCGTACTAGTGCTTGTCTTTTGAGTTTTGATCCAACGTACCAGAAAAAAAGTGTAGAATAAATATAAAAGTGGCTAACATTTTCTTCCAATAGCATTTAATTCCATTGTCTTGAATGAAGCCAACCACTAGTTAGTGATGAGCTTCACTAACATTGATATTTTAGCTTGGCTTTGTTATATGGAGAGTTGATAAGAATGTAGTGACTGCTAAACTAGTGAGAGTTCACGAGATTCAGTAAGTGACGTGCACCAAATTCCCAGTTCATAACCACACTGTTCGAACTTGTGTGCAGGACTACATGATAATCAAAGTGAGCTTCATGGTTGTAGCTTCGGTTGCTGCACTTAAGATTTCGAAGACAAAAACCATCTTTTCTACAAGGAGAAACAGTAAAATAAAATATCCAGGTACCACCATTTTCCCTCTGTTAACTTAACTACCGTTACCCTAAAAATGAAACAAAACTATAAAACAAGTTTAAACACCATATTATAAATTCCCTATTTTACTTCATTTATCCTTGTCTCTTGGATTTATATTATACTTTTGCTATGATGCCTTTGGCGAACTAAGGAAGTGATTCTGATGACTCACACTTGGAACAAGAGTCTGAAGAGAAGGAAAATATGTCTGCAAATGCTAATCATATGATAAAGGTACCCTCCATGTGTTATTTTGTCAAAATTCAAGTAAATGTTAAAAGAACCTGACTATTGATTATATATGCTGCAGAATGAAGAAGAGAAGCAGATTAAAATTGAAATGCCACAAAATCTGTTAACAGGAGAATTTGAGGATTTGGAGCTGTTAATAGGTGGTGAAAAAATGGATTATGTTACTGAAAAGGAGCTATTACAGAATTTAGTAAAGGACTACAAGCAGGGGGAGGTAAACCTTGAAAGGAAATTTCTTGAATTGAAAGGTCTGAAGGAAAGGAAATCAGCCATTGCCCAAATGCAAAGGCAATTAGAAAAAAAGACAGCAAAATTGGACTCTCTCAAAACAATCATTGCTTCCTTGCAGTCAGAGAGGAAAATTATTCAAGAAAAAATAAGAGAGGATGTTTTGTCTAAAAAGCAACTAGATATTGCAAAGAAAATGATAAGTGAGATGCAATGGAAGAAAGAAGTCAATGGAAGCCCTGTCAAGGAGCAGATATTGATGCTCCAACAGCAAGTAACTGAACTACAGAAGTATAATGGCTCAGGTAGAAATGCTACGGTGAATAAGAAACTTAATGATGTTCAAGACATCGAACTAGAAGTTTTGGAACTGAAGAGGAGAAACAAAGAGCTTGAATTGGAAAAGAGGGAGATTGGAATTGAGTTGGCTACAGTCCAGGCAAGAATCAGAACAGAGGTAGGAACACTCCACCCTAGAAGAAATAGGATGCAAATATTATTTATGCATTATTCTCATGCACATTAAATTAGGACCTAACCGCTTAAACTTTTAGAAAAATTGGTTACTTGACCGAAATAGAGATACACAGAAAATCTTAAAAAAAGAAAGAAAGTGTTTTCCTAGAATTCCAGAAATTGATGTAATACTTACTATATGATTATTAAAGTGATAGGAGTTAATGTGACATAGAAAAATGCTAATAACACACTCTTTAGCACTTTTTAACAAATTCTAAATTATTGGGTGAAATACCATATAGATTTTATTGAATAACTTAAAACTAGTTTTTTTTATTAGTGGTGACACAAATAATTATTGTCCCTTTAATAATGATTAATTGAAAGTAAATCTCTTTAAGAATGGTAAGTAATAGTTGTCTAGGAATTTTATTTTATTTTTCTCTACCATCGTTCGAACTTAAATATCTTGAGCAAGAGTAGTTTAGCACTGGCCATGAGTTATTTTTACCCTTTACATTTAGTTTCTGCAGGAGGAAACAGTGTCCCAGATAAAAGAAGAAATAAGTGGTTTACGGCATGTCCAAGAAGAACTTTCAGAACAAGTTGAAATATTGCAGAGAAACAGATTTGACATGGTCCAGGAACTTGTGTACCAACGGTGGCTTTACACATGCTTGAGGTTTGAAGTCCACGATCATAAAAAACAAAGTAGAAAGGCCTCAAGACTAGATTGCAGCCAGGATTCAAGCAAAGAATTGTATGGGAAAACTCATGCATTAACATTTGATCCTGAGCTTGAAAGCAACTCTTCTAATGCCACATTTGAAGAGAGTGATGAAATTGAAACTACTACCCTTGAAAGCCCTTCCAGCAGTCAAAGTAGCAGCAGCAACAATTCTAGTTTTCTTGGTAAAATAAAGAGATGGAAGAAAACCAAAGATTACTCCAACAATATTTCATCAAAGGGTAGAAATTATCGGAGCAACCCTGGCCTTGTACGTAGGTTTTCCATGTCAATGGTTGCATCAGAACTATCAAAGCCAAGGAATAGTGATGATAGTTCAGTCACCAACCTATCCCAGAAATTCAAGATGCAGAGTTGTTCCAAATCAATAGAGAAACCAATAATACGGAGAATGAAGAGAGTCTCTTTCAGTGATTCAGTTAAACTATCTACCTATGAAGATATGCCAGAGGCAGTTGAGGATGTGATAGATGACAAAGAAACAAGGTCTGGGAAAATAATGGGGCTAACTTCAAGTACTATGAGGGTAGATAAACATAAGGCAGAACAAAGTGATAAAACGAGCAATTCAAATGAATATGTGGTTGGTAACCCCATCAACAATGATTCCGTTGCTGAGAACGAAGGTACCGAGAATAAAATTGGTCATTCAGATAAAAGGAATTCAAGGAATGTGCTCGTTTGTAGAAAGGAGGATAAGATTAAAACCCAACTGGTGCAGCTGGTAGCATTTTTCTTCTTTTTACTAATCCTGCTAGCATATCTCATGATCAAATAACTATAGCTAATTATATGAAACTGCCGTGAATTTATGTATTTCACTCATTTTTTAATGTTAGACATAGCACTTGACTCCGAATTTCAATGTCTGGATTGGAAGCATAGCCCAAAAGAAGAAGCAAATGTAAGTAGTCTATAATAGCCCATATTAATTAATTAGGAAATCAAGTGTAATTAATTAATTAAACATGTTTTACTGGGTGAAATTAAGTATGAGGCTTAATAAAATGAACCTGAGTCACTTTGGAGTTAAAAAGTGTACTCAGTGAAAATTAAGGGGTATAAATGGGTACTGTCAAAAGTACCCAAAATATAAAAATAAAAATAGTAATATTCCTAGAATAATATTCCAGACTTTTGGGTAAAGTTTGGTAATTATTGGAGTTAAATAGATAGACGAACCAATACTCGCTTAGAGCCACTTAACCTATGTTAAGTGACTTAAGTCACCAAATGACCCTCATTTCCCACCCAGCCCGTCGACGCCCAGAAAGAAGAGAAGAGAAGAGGAAGGGAGGGAGAGAGAGAAAGAAAACCTAGGTTGTGTGATTTTCAACCGATTGGAGCGATTCAAAAGCCTAAATCACTTAGAATCTTCCCCTCTTTCATAATCCTAACTTTGTTTTGAGTGGGGAGCATTGTGGAGAGGGATATTGGCTCTCAAAAATTCGGCCCTTTGGTGAAAATTGGGGTTTTGAGAGTTTCTACCTCCATTGAAGCTTGAGGAGCCATCAATCCTTGGTTGTGTGACCATTGATGGTAAGATTCTAACCCTTGAACCTCATGATTCCTTGAAATTTGCATGAGTTAGGGTTTGTGAATAGTAAATTGGGATTTTTATGAAATGTAGTTGAATTAGCTATGTTCTAGGAAGAATGGAGCTTAGAGCATGTTATGGAAAATGCTAGGAATGTCATTTAATCGGTGGAAATGAGCCTAGATAGTCATTTGATAATTGTTCATAATATTGGAAAATTCATGCTTGGATTGGTTAGTATTCTAGCATGTTGAACAATTAGTGAGTTGAATGATTGATTGGATCCTTGTGATGTCTAGGATTGAGACATTTGGATCAACCGTGAGTGATCAACCATTGGAGCAAGCTATGGAGCTTGAATAGCTCATTGGAATTGGTGTATGTTTGTAAAAGTTGATTGCTGAAACTGTTGGTGAAGAACAAAGGTTGACTGAAGCATTGAGGTAAGCCTTCGGACCTTGGGTGTAATTCCCTTGACTGTTCTACCAAGCCCTGAAAGGGTGGAGGTTGTGATTGTGTATATAAATGCAATAAAATAGTGTAATGCTTTGTTATACGTATGTGTATGCATTTGGTGTGGCATAGGATGGTGTTTCCCTATGTGGGTATGTTGCATGACGATGCGTAAATCATACATGGTAGTTAGCTGGCCCTACTTGGAATTCAATATATGAATGCTTGTTATGTATTGAGTTGTTGAATTGGTTGGGCTGAAAATCAATTAGGTACCCTCTTCGTTTAAACTGGTAAACGATGAGAAAACAAAGGTCATGCTGCCCAAATTCTAGCTAAATCTCATGAGGAGAGGTTGGATGAGTGCTAGGATTTAGTTTTGGGGCATGGACATTTGTGGTTTGTAATGGGGATGCATTTTCCCCTAGGCTTGGACTTGAGAAATGTGGGAATTGGAATTCCCTGGCAGCGCGCTTAAGCGCCCAGGAGCGCGCCCAAGCGCCCTGCTGCCCCTGCGAGTGCCAATGCATTCTGCCTCCTCGCGCTGGAGCGCCCAAGTGGGGGCTTAAGCGCCCAGGATTGCGCGCTGGAGCGCCCTGGCGTGCGCTTAAGCGCCCTTTGCTGCAGAAAGTTGGGTGGCTTACTGCCCCCTCGTGTTTTAGCGCCCAGGGTGGGGCTTAAGCGCCCAGGGTTGCGCGCTTGAGCGCCCTGGTCCGCGCTTAAGCGCCCTTCGCCACTGAAGGAGGAGATGCTTCTGTCTCTGCGCGCTAAAACGTCCCCGTGGGAGCTTGAGCGCCCAGGATAGCGCGCCTGAGCGCCCTGTTGCGCGCTTAAGCGCCCATCCACACTGGAATGCCTGATGCTTACTGCCTCCGTGCGCTTAAGCGCCCAGATGGAGGCTTTAGCGCCCGATAGCGCGCGCTTGAGCGCCCGGTAGCGCGCTGAAGCGCGCTGGGCCTGTGACCAACACTCTCTTGTGTTGCTTCAAATTGTCCTAACTTGGACTACAGTGCTCCGATTTGAGCACGGTTTGAAGCCACGGGTAGCTAATGAAGAAACCTACAATATAGTAGAAGTATTGAACTAAACAAGAAGTAAATTAATGGTTTAAAAATGGGAAATGAACATGATGTTAAGCTTAATTTATCTGTTTCCGCAAGGTAATATGGTTATGATCACGAAATTGGGTATTATAAGTTCGGTACGTTTTAAAATGAAAAATTTATCCGGATTTTAATTGAACCCATGTGATTGTAACTGCGCTTAATATCATAATGCGATGTTAACAAACCGGTTCTAGAACGGGGTGTTACATTTTATGGTATCAGAGCAGTTTCGTTGGGAATAACTGTTAGCTATTGTTGAGTATGCTTAGTGTTCGATGCTTTATAGTTGTTTTAGTACTCTGTATGATTATTGCATTTGTGATCACTAAGTGTGGGCCTGATCAACTCACTTCTTTGTGTAACATGTGTAGTGACATGACGAGGAACCGAAACAACCCCGGACCATCAAACACCAATGCTCAGCCAGAACCTGTTTTGGCTGCTCTTGTGAGGCCTAGAAGTGGCCGTGGGGCAACGGGCGTACCGCCTGATCCCGTGGCTGAAGCTCTTGCAGCCGTTCAGAGAGAGTTGGCTGCTAGCAGGCAAGCCAATGAAAATTTGTTAAAGACAAATGAAGACTCGCGGACTGCTATGGCCGCGATGATGACCGAGCTGAGGACGTTGAGGGGTCCTAGGCCCGTGAACCGGCAACCCACTCCTCCTCCTCACACTGCTACGCCTTCTCCACCTCCGTCACAGGAAGAGGGTGGAGTGGGTAACAATGAGGGTGAAGGTAGTCACCACTCTGGGAGTCTGAGTCATCACACCGAGGTTCGTCAACCTCAAGTTGAAAATGTCGGTGATCATGAAATGGAGGAAAGGAGATTGATGGCTTTCCAAAACATAAACCTCCTTCTTTTAAGGGAGGTTATGAGCCAATGGCGGCTGCAAAATGGCTCCAAGCTATGGAGAAGATATTCAGGGTGATGAGGTGCCCTGACGCAATGAAGTTGGCTTACTCTGTTTATATGCTGGAAGAGGAAGCAGAAGATTGGTGGACAAATACCGTGCAGCCATTAGAAGCTGAAGGTCGGGAGATCACATGGCGGTTATTCGAGACATTGTTCTTGGATAACTACTTCCCTAGAGAGGCTAGGGAACAAAAGCAGAATGAGTATAACGATCTCAAGCAAGGGTCGATGTCTATTGACCAATACTTCTCAAAATTCAATGAGTTGGTGAAATACGCCAACTATGGGCGAGCCTTACCCACCCCGGCTGAAATGACCTCCAAGTTCCAATGGGGTCTTAATGAGAAGATGTCTCGGAAGATGTCAAATTGTGACATTCGAGAGTTCAGTCGGTTTGTAAACCAGTGTAGAAAGGTGGAAGAAGTGTATAAGGTGTCCCAAGCCAAGAAGTCTTCTGAGGCCCAGGCACCTAGTTCCAATAAAGCAACGGGCTCAGGTTATTGGAAGAACAGGAAGGTGCAAGGCAAGAAGCTGAATGCGAATAAGCCCTTTGACTTGTTCAAAAAACCCGGTACTCAGAAGAAGTTTGTTGATAGAGGACCTCCTCCCAAGTGCAAGGGATGTGGCAAAGAGCATAGAGGTCCATGTGCTACTGGTGAGGTGATTTGCTTTAAATGTGGAAGATCCGGTCACTACTCCAGGCAGTGTCCTCAGAATGAAGCAAGGACTATGGCAGTTCAAGCTACTGCTGTTCCGGTCTCTGTTGTTCAACCTATGCTAGAGTCTCAGACGGTTGGTAGAGTATATACCATGGACCGTCAACAATCGGAGAAGGCTCCGAATCTAGTGAAAGGTACAATTTACATTGATAATATGGATGTTGAAGTGTTGTTTGATTCAGGAGCTACACACTCCTGTATGTCTGATTTTATGGCCGTTGGTCTAAATTTGCAAATGTATGACATTCGCCCTCCAATGAAAGTGGTTACAGCTACTGGAGAGGAGTGTTATACATCTGTGTTGTGTAAAGATGTCGAATTCAAATATGAAGGCCGAGATTACGTGCTGGATTTTATTTGTTTACCTATGATCAGCCTTCAAGTTATCTTGGGTATGGACTGGTTGTCAAAGAACTGTGCTATGATAGACTGCTGCGGTAAAAGGATTGTGCTTGATGCTGATGATTCTGCTACTAGTTCTTCCCCATATCTATCTGTGTTGCAGGTTAGAAAGGCTTTGAGGGCCGGGGCATTGGGATATGTCTTTGTGGGGGGTTTAGTAGGCGGAAGTCATGAGGAGATTGGCACTATTTCCGTGGTGAGGGAGTTTGTGGATGTGTTTCCAGATGAAATTCCACAACTTCCGCCTCATAGAGAGATTGAGTTCACGATTGATCTATTGCCTGGTGTGGGGCCTATCTCTCTGGCTCCGTATAGGATGTCACCACCGGAATTAGCCGAGTTAAAGAAACATATTGAAGAGCTTTCGGCTAAGCAGTTTATCCGGCCAAGTGTGTCCCCGTGGGGAGCACCAGTCATATTTGTTAAGAAGAAGGACGGTAGCATGAGATTGTGCACTGATTACCGTCAGTTGAATAAGGTTACCATTAAGAACAAGTATCCTCTCCCTCGCATAGATGATTTGCTTGATCAGTTGAGGGGTGCTTGTGTTTTCTCAAAGATTGATTTGAGGTCGGGTTATCATCAAATCCGAATTA
>NW_026896269.1:0-21031 GCF_033153095.1 Gastrolobium bilobum | reverse complement strand
CTTATTCTTCTCACAGATTGTTTTCTCTTTTACTTTGACTATTCACTTGGCATAGTTCATAACATAATCTCTATTCCGTGAATCAAGAATTTTCTCAAAGTTCTGTACACATCTCACATATACTTCCCATCACACAAGGATCTTCTAAACATATTCGTCCTATCACAAAAGACTAATTTCACCTCAATCCGTGCACTGGAAAAGTAACTTAGTTTATACACTAATCACATGATTTCCCATCAGGTTGTACATTAGCTCATTCTCTAATCATACAATCTCTTCAGATACTTCCCATCATCGGGGATTTCATTCGGCCTCATTGTCCTTTTACAAAAATTTAATAATTTACCTCAACACGGATAATTAGGCGCTCAGGCCATCACAAGGTGTACATACATATATATGTATACTGGCACTTAGGCCATCACTGGATCATCATCCGTTTATTTATCAGAGTAGGTATACTGGCTATCAAGCCATTAGGTATTATTCACAATGCATTACAACATCCACTAGTAATTAGGCCATTTCAATTTACGATATTCATTCTTTGAGATCTCCATGAGACCTCCATCATGGATCAATCCTCTTATGCTTCATAACACCTGAACCTCTACAAAGTAGCCATTTCCAAGGAGAATTCCACATATTAACGCACACATATAATCACATTTGTTTCCTTTATGGCATGTCTGTCAAGCAAGACCATATTCCGTTACGGACAATCATACTCTCAATGAACCTTGTTCAATGCCATCCATGGCGATTCTATCAACTTCTTCCTTATACATATAATACATAATTAATTCATCTCCCCTATGCTTAATCAATACTACCTCCTTATGGATTTAAATCCCATATTTCGATACATCTCAATTTATCAATTGACCAACATTATAATTTCAAGTGGTCAAATCCCATAGGATTAATCATCAATTATTCTATTTATTTCTCTACATGAACCATCTCACTTTGTTTAAGTGTACATCATCCATCAAGGACTTATAACTTCTAGTCAACATAAAATATTCAAACTCGTGCCTAAGCATATCTGTTCACCATTTTCAATAATCCAACAGGTTCTAAACCTTTCACCTTGATGAAGTCTATTCACCAAGTCCATTGTACACACTATACTACACACATACTTGGAAGCTTTACCCATACCATTTCCATACTATGGACTCATCTCAATTATATATCTTTATTATTCATGGTACTACAAGGTTCATCCATGCAATACCGTACATATCATAGATTTGTTTACAACTTTCACTTATAATCCAGCATTATAAATTTCATCTACAAGGTCAGACGAAACATTTAAGTCTGTTTCCCATAAGTCCTATAATATTCATATTTTACTTACTGCCATCTCTTGTCCATGGAGCAGTCAACACTGCATCCACAACATCAGGCTAAGGACTTACATTTGGTGTTCCAAGGTTGCCACGCAGGCTTCTTACGATGACTACGCATGTAACACAAAGGAATGGGTTGATCAGACCCACACTAAGGAATCACATATGCAGTAATCGATAAGAATCTACATACAACTATGCAACACACAACACAACTATATATTCATTATCAGAGTTCCCTAACAAAACTGCTCTGATACCATAAAATGTAACAGCCCGTTACGTACCGGTATTGTTAACATTAATTATGATATTAAGCGCAGTTACAATCACAGCAGTTCATTTATAAAAACGAGAATAAATTTTTTCCGACTATTACGCGAGCATTTAAATCATAAAAAGGCGTAATAATTAAAAGCTGTGACCGTAACCGTAAACTCTTGCGGAAGACTTATTTAAACTGTTTTTATCACTTACGTTACTTATTATAAGTTACTAAGGAGTTCCCATAAACTCACTTAGCCAATTTCCAACTTTACGTTTTATACCAATTCGAACATGTTACACTCTAAGTTTTTCTGCGACCAAACCGATCGCAACCAACCCTACTTCTCAGATTATATCTTTGTGTTACTTAATTCCCTTTTTAACAAGCTAAAATACGCTCAATTCGGAGCTCATTTGCTCCGGTTATCGCCGTTTGAAGTTGGATAAGCGATTAGCCCAAACAACCCCAAAAACAGCTCCAAACCACTCACATTGCTCGAATTACTGCACTCAATCCACTCAACCATTTGCCCTCAAATTTTTATCCTACAAACTAGGCATCTCAAACTTCATTTTGATATATCACACGCTCAATTTGACCGAGAAACGAAGCGGGAATTAATTTCCCAAATCCGGTCCAGAATCTGCCTCAGGTGCAGGGGCACATGGGCAGTCCGTGTTTCTCTATTTATTTCAGGCCGAAGATCAACCCAGAATTTCCTCAAATTTTGACACAAGTTAGAGGACATCTCAACCTTCAAAATGACGTATGGCACGTCCCTAGGGGACCTCTATAGAGGGAGATATGCTCTTCCGAAGTTCGCCTAAAATCTGCCAATTCTACAGAAAATTCGCCAGAGTTTCCTTTGTTTTTCCAATAATCCCAAATTTGTAAAAGATCATTTAAAACCTCAATGTACCTAATAAACACATGATAATACAGTAATAATCCAATGGGTGGCACACACAAGGACCAACAACGCCTTGGGGCACTTACAACCCAATCCAGTTTATAGTTATTAAACATAGAGTCCATATTAATCATTCTTAAGTAGTTGCAATCACTAACACCTTTTTCATGCATATTTCCATCATACATATTATCATAACCTAAAATAGGCCTAAGGCCCTTCCATCATAATTAGACATGCATCAATACTATTACAATATGGCTTTACAAATTACAACTTGAAACTAAAACTTCAAATTACATTCTTCTAAAATTTCGACTTAATTAAAAGACAACATAACCAAATACATCACTACTAGACTTAGGCAAAATGGCATGAACAAGATGCTAATGAAGCTACTAATAAATACAAATGACATGTTCATGCCCTAAGTCTAGCCTAGGCCACACGGCCAACAAAATGCAAAATAAGTAACGCTCCATCGCTCACTCTGCGGGCCTCTTGCCCGAGGCTCCTGCTCCACTGCTACCTCCTGAAATAAATGCCCCGAGACGGGGTGAGATATACGAATATATCTCAGTAACCAAGAGGTTCTGGAGAAAACTCCACCCAATGGTTCACTTCGATGCATATCAATAGAATACAACAACCACTTTGAAAACGGGATATAGCATGGGATTTAGAGAAGGGGGAATATAAAGAAAACAAAATACGACGATACGGGATGGTAACCCCAATTCCACGTACGCCCTCGGCATATATAAGCCTATGGGTATCATCCAAGGTGTGTTCACAGAAACCACAACCATGATGCCCAAACCAACCAAAACGCCAAAGACATTCCTAGTGTGCTCTTACCCGGATCACACACCATGACCGCAGTCAACTGGAACTCCCTCCTGGAGACCTATCCAGCGGAAGTCCGAAAATGCCCGAAGGCTAATAAAACTGTCTACTGGCCAGAGACTCGGTACATAAGTACCCATAGCAATAATGCATGCATGCTCATGTGTTATATACTATTCATACACACTTTCTACCGTTACCATCAACTGGCAAGGTGGAACAGAAAAGGGGAACAAGCCCCAGTACCAAGAGGTTACCTGGAATATTGTTTCCACAAGCTCCGCAGCAGCTTATCCCTCAACTTGGTACACAGCAGAATGCCTACACAGAGGACATTCCTAATCACTCACAATTCAAACAATACATGCTACTTTACAATTACACATGCATTGAACCAATTACTTACCTCAATCCACTTGGTCCAAGACCGATGGCAACTCACTGAATCAAGATTCAGGATTCAAGTCAACGTACGACAACCTATACAATTACGTACATCCATCAGTACGCGTCAAATAGCATCAAAATGCAAAATCACAAAAATCCTCCCCATCCTCCCTTGATGGTTCGGCCATTGTAGTGTAAATTTGAGATTTATTTTTCTAAATTTTCTTTCTCATTTTGTTACGTCTCATTAGGTTGTCAATAGGCCAGTTCAAGTGCCGGTTCGTCATTTTCGCGTCGAATTCCATCAAAACGCGAAAATTACAAAATCCCCCCTTTTTCCCTTGGAGGTTCGGCCATATAGGTGTTAATTGGGGATTTATTTTTCTAAATTTTCTTTCTAATTTTAGTACCCATCCTTGGGTTGCCATAAGGCCATTTCAACTGTCGTTTCGCCGTTTTACGTCTTTTAAGCATCGTTTCACTAAATATTTCGCTCTAGGTTCATTTATGCCAACTAAACCACTTATTATTTTTCCATTGATTCTAACACTTTCCAATCACAACACAACCCATCTAAGCACTATATAACTATACAAATCATCATCCAAATCATTTTTCATCATCAATTCACTCATTTTTCCTCAAAGGTTCGAATCTTGCCCTATGACATTCCAAAGAATTTCCATTCAATTTTAATCACTCCAACCTTCACACAACCTATTATATCATCATACCATCATGCCACAATTCATCAAACAAGTCTCAACACCAAAATTCACAAGTCCAAAATCATGATCATCAAATTTTTCTAAGTTAAATTCATCAATTTTCACCAATAAATTTCATCGCATTTCTAGCTTTAATACATCATTCTAACACATTATCATCTAATACACATTTTCAAATTGAGCTCTCTAACACAACACATCATCAAATCAAGCTTTAGGTTTCCAAAAATTCAATCACAATTAAACCATGTAAATGGGATGGAAACATACTCACAACAAAGGCTAGAAGCTAACCCAAGACTCTTCCAAGCAATGGAAGATCAAAAAGCTCCATGGACAACCATTTTTTCTCCAAAATTTCGTGGCTGTAAATGGCCAATATCTCCCCAAATACACGGTTTCAAGGCTCAAGAGTGGTACCAATGTGTTTAGAAGGTTGTTTCCAACAAATTTCAACACAAAAATCACTTGATTTGGTTAAGAAATGATCAAGTTATGGTGAAGAGAAAATTTGAATGCAAATGGGGTTTTTGGGGGAGGGGGCTGCGGGTTTCATGAAGAAGAAGGGAGGAAAGTGATGCATGAATAGTGCCAAGCACATGTGGCTTAAGTCACTTAAGTGGGGTGGGTCCCACCGCCACCTCACGCGATTTAAAACTAATCCGAATTTTCCTCCGATTCCACTAAACGTCCGTAAATTCACAACCTATTTAGAAACTCAAATTTTTAACATTAACTATTCCCCTTTAATTAGGCTTGACCAGATGAATTAAGAGTCCTCCATTCGTTCGGAGAAAACACTGTTTTAAGCTATTACGCGCGCCATTGGCACGCTTCCCCAAACTGTCTTAATTTCATCGAATATTATAAGAAATCATATTTCCTAACTCATTAGACCATTTTTAACTCATATTTGAAACCTAGAGCTCAAAATTCAACTGGCACGTTTTACGGTGCAATCGTAACGCGATATTTTTACTCGCGAAAAACACTATTCACTGATTTTTCTGAAACTTGCCTATCCACTCAATTTTTCGTTCTGAACCCATTTCCAGGGTTATTTTTACCATCTGAGACCTTCTACTCAATTTTTATCTTCCTAGGGTTGCGTGTTGGCTAATTACCGTTTTGCCCTTTTACATTAAAACCTAAAGAATCCTCTAGTGTGAACAGAAATTCAAACATACATATTTTGTTCACTATATTGAAAAGAAGTAAGTTTTATAGACATCCTCTAGCGTGAACAGAAAGCTGAGATTTAAGGAGAATGCGACACCTCAGCTAATTTTCAAATTTTTTTAAATTAAAACGGAAAGAATCCTCTAGTGTGAACAGAAATTCAAACATACATATTTTGTTCACTATATTGAAAAGAAGTAAGTTTTATAGACATCCTCTAGCGTGAACAGAAAGCTGAGATTTAAGGAGAATGCGACACCTCAGCTAATTTTCAAAAGTTTTTTTTAAATTAAAACGGAAAGAATCCTCTAGTGTGAACAGAAATTCAAACATACATATTTTGTTCACTATATTGAAAAGAAGTAAGTTTTATAGACATCCTCTAGCGTGAACAGAAAGCTGAGATTTAAGGAGAATGCGACACCTCAGCAAATTTTCAAAAGTTTTTTTTAAATTAAAACGGAAAGAATCCTCTAGTGTGAACAGAAATTCAAACATACATATTTTGTTCACTATATTGAAAATAAGTAAGTTTTCAAGACATCCTCTAGCGTGAACAGAAAGCTGAGATTTAAGGAGAATGTGACACCTCAGCTGATTTTCAAAAGTTTTTTTTACATTAAAACGGAAAGAATCCTCTAGTGTGAACAGAAATTCAAACATACATATTTTGTTCACTATATCGAAAAGAAGTAAGTTTTATAGACATCCTCTAGTGTGAACAGAAAGCTGAGATTTAAGGAGAATGCGACACCTCAGCTAATTTTCAAAAGTTTTTTTTACATTAAAACGGAAAGAATCCTCTAGTGTGAACAGAAGAAATTCAAACATACATATTTTGTTCACTATATCGAAAAGAAGTAAGTTTTATAGACATCCTCTAGCGTGAACAGAAAGCTGAGATTTAAGGAGAATTCGACACCTCAGCTAATTTTCAAAAGTTTTTTTTACATTAAAACGGAAAGAATCCTCTAGTGTGAACAGAAATTCAAACATACATATTTTGTTCACTATATCGAAAAGAAGTAAGTTTTATAGACATCCTCTAGCGTGAACAGAAAGCTGAGATTTAAGGAGAATGCGACACCTCAGCTAATTTTCAAAAGTTTTTTTTACATTAAAACGGAAAGAATCCGCTAGTGAGAACAGAAGAAATTCAAACATACATATTTTGTTCACTACATGGAAAAGAAGTAAGTTTCAAGACATCCTCTAGACTGAACAGAAAGCTGAGATTTAAGGAGAATGCGACACCTCAGCTATTTTTCAAAAGTTTTTTTTACATTAAAACGGAAAGAATCTTTTAGTTTGAACAGAAATTCAAACATACATATTTTGTTCACTATATTCAAAATAAGTAAGTTTTCAAGACATCCTCTAGCGTGAACAGAAAGCTGAGATTTAAGGAGAATGTGACACCTCAGCTAATTTTCAAAAGTTTTTTTTACATTAAAACGGAAAGAATCCTCTAGTGTGAACAGAAATTCAAACATACATATTTTGTTCACTATATCGAAAAGAAGTAAGTTTTATAGACATCCTCTAGTGTGAACAGAAAGCTGAGATTTAAGGAGAATGCGACACCTCAGCTAATTTTCAAAAGTTTTTTTTACATTAAAACGGAAAGAATCCTCTAGTGTGAACAGAAATTCAAACATACATATTTTGTTCACTATATCGAAAAGAAGTAAGTTTTATAGACATCCTCTAGCGTGAACAGAAAGCTGAGATTTAAGGAGAATGCGACACCTCAGCTAATTTTCAAAAGTTTTTTTTACATTAAAACGGAAAGAATCCTCTAGTGTGAACAGAAATTCAAACATACATATTTTGTTCACTATATCGAAAAGAAGTAAGTTTTATAGACATCCTCTAGCGTGAACAGAAAGCTGAGATTTAAGGAGAATGCGACACCTCAGCTAATTTTCAAAAGTTTTTTTTACATTAAAACGGAAAGAATCCTCTAGTGTGAACAGAAATTCAAACATACATATTTTGTTCACTATATTCAAAAGAAGTAAGTTTTATAGACATCCTCTAGCGTGAACAGAAAGCTGAGATTTAAGGAGAATGCGACACCTCAGCTAATTTTCAAAAGTTTTTTTTACATTAAAACCGAAAGAATCCTCTAGTGTGAACAGAAATTCAAACATACATATTTTGTTCACTATATTGAATAGAAGTAAGTTTTATAGACATCCTCTAGCGTGAACAGAAAGAAAAGAAGTAAGTTTTATAGACATCCTCTAGCGTGAACAGAAAGCTGAGATTTAAGGAGAATGCGACACCTCAGCTAATTTTCAAAAGTTTTTTTTACATTAAAACGGAAAGAATCCTCTAGTGTGAACAGAAATTCAAACATACATATTTTGTTCACTATATTGAAAAGAAGTAAGTTTTATAGACATCCTCTAGCGTGAACAGAAAGCTGAGATTTAAGGAGAATGCGACACCTCAGCTAATTTTCAAAAGTTTTTTTTAAATTAAAACGGAAAGAATCCTCTAGTGTGAACAGAAATTCAAACATACATATTTTGTTCACTATATTGAAAAGAAGTAAGTTTTATAGACATCCTCTAGCGTGAACAGAAAGCTGAGATTTAAGGAGAATGCGACACCTCAGCTAATTTTCAAAAGTTTTTTTTAAATTAAAACGGAAAGAATCCTCTAGTGTGAACAGAAATTCAAACATACATATTTTGTTCACTATATTGAAAAGAAGTAAGTTTTATAGACATCCTCTAGCGTGAACAGAAAGCTGAGATTTAAGGAGAATGCGACACCTCAGCTAATTTTCAAAAGTTTTTTTTAAATTAAAACGGAAAGAATCCTCTAGTGTGAACAGAAATTCAAACATACATATTTTGTTCACTATATTGAAAAGAAGTAAGTTTTATAGACATCCTCTAGCGTGAACAGAAAGCTGAGATTTAAGGAGAATGCGACACCTCAGCTAATTTTCAAAAGTTTTTTTTACATTAAAACGGAAAGAATCCTCTAGTGTGAACAGAAATTCAAACATACATATTTTGTTCACTATATTGAAAAGAAGTAAGTTTTATAGACATCCTCTAGCGTGAACAGAAAGCTGAGATTTAAGGAGAATGCGACACCTCAGCTAATTTTCAAAAGTTTTTTTTACATTAAAACGGAAAGAATCCTCTAGTGTGAACAGAAATTCAAACATACATATTTTGTTCACTATATTGAAAAGAAGTAAGTTTTATAGACATCCTCTAGCGTGAACAGAAAGCTGAGATTTAAGGAGAATGCGACACCTCAGCTAATTTTCAAAAGTTTTTTTTACATTAAAACGGAAAGAATCCTCTAGTGTGAACAGAAATTCAAACATACATATTTTGTTCACTATATTGAAAAGAAGTAAGTTTTATAGACATCCTCTAGCGTGAACAGAAAGCTGAGATTTAAGGAGAATGCGACACCTCACCTAATTTTCAAAAGTTTTTTTTACATTAAAACGGAAAGAATCCTCTAGTGTGAACAGAAATTCAAACATACATATTTTGTTCACTATATTGAAAAGAAGTAAGTTTTATAGACATCCTCTAGCGTGAACAGAAAGCTGAGATTTAAGGAGAATGCGACACCTCAGCTAATTTTCAAAAGTTTTTTTTACATTAAAACGGAAAGAATCCTCTAGTGTGAACAGAAATTCAAACATACATATTTTGTTCACTATATTGAAAAGAAGTAAGTTTTATAGACATCCTCTAGCGTGAACAGAAAGCTGAGATTTAAGGAGAATGCGACACCTCAGCTAATTTTCAAAAGTTTTTTTTACATTAAAACGGAAAGAATCCTCTAGTGTGAACAGAAATTCAAACATACATATTTTGTTCACTATATTGAAAAGAAGTAAGTTTTATAGACATCCTCTAGCGTGAACAGAAAGCTGAGATTTAAGGAGAATGCGACACCTCAGCTAATTTTCAAAAGTTTTTTTTACATTAAAACGGAAAGAATCCTCTAGTGTGAACAGAAATTCAAACATACATATTTTGTTCACTATATTGAAAAGAAGTAAGTTTTATAGACATCCTCTAGCGTGAACAGAAAGCTGAGATTTAAGGAGAATGCGACACCTCAGCTAATTTTCAAAAGTTTTTTTTACATTAAAACGGAAAGAATCCTCTAGTGTGAACAGAAATTCAAACATACATATTTTGTTCACTATATTGAAAAGAAGTAAGTTTTATAGACATCCTCTAGCGTGAACAGAAAGCTGAGATTTAAGGAGAATGCGACACCTCAGCTAATTTTCAAAAGTTTTTTTTACATTAAAACGGAAAGAATCCTCTAGTGTGAACAGAAATTCAAACATACATATTTTGTTCACTATATTGAAAAGAAGTAAGTTTTATAGACATCCTCTAGCGTGAACAGAAAGCTGAGATTTAAGGAGAATGCGACACCTCAGCTAATTTTCAAAAGTTTTTTTTACATTAAAACGGAAAGAATCCTCTAGTGTGAACAGAAATTCAAACATACATATTTTGTTCACTATATTGAAAAGAAGTAAGTTTTATAGACATCCTCTATCCTCTAGCGTGAACAGAAAGCTGAGATTTAAGGAGAATGCGACACCTCAGCTAATTTTCAAAAGTTTTTTTTACATTAAAACGGAAAGAATCCTCTAGTGTGAACAGAAATTCAAACATACATATTTTGTTCACTATATTGAAAAGAAGTAAGTTTTATAGACATCCTCTAGCGTGAACAGAAAGCTGAGATTTAAGGAGAATGCGACACCTCAGCTAATTTTCAAAAGTTTTTTTTACATTAAAACGGAAAGAATCCTCTAGTGTGAACAGAAATTCAAACATACATATTTTGTTCACTATATTGAAAAGAAGTAAGTTTTATAGACATCCTCTAGCGTGAACAGAAAGCTGAGATTTAAGGAGAATGCGACACCTCAGCTAATTTTCAAAAGTTTTTTTTACATTAAAACGGAAAGAATCCTCTAGTGTGAACAGAAATTCAAACATACATATTTTGTTCACTATATTGAAAAGAAGTAAGTTTTATAGACATCCTCTAGCGTGGACAGAAAGCTGAGATTTAAGGAGAATGCGACACCTCAGCTAATTTTCAAAAGTTTTTTTTACATTAAAACGGAAAGAATCCTCTAGTGTGAACAGAAATTCAAACATACATATTTTGTTCACTATATTGAAAAGAAGTAAGTTTTATAGACATCCTCTAGCGTGAACAGAAAGCTGAGATTTAAGGAGAATGCGACACCTCAGCTAATTTTCAAAAGTTTTTTTTACATTAAAACGGAAAGAATCCTCTAGTGTGAACAGAAATTCAAACATACATATTTTGTTCACTATATTGAAAAGAAGTAAGTTTTATAGACATCCTCTAGCGTGAACAGAAAGCTGAGATTTAAGGAGAATGCGACACCTCAGCTAATTTTCAAAAGTTTTTTTTACATTAAAACGGAAAGAATCCTCTAGTGTGAACAGAAATTCAAACATACATATTTTGTTCACTATATTGAAAAGAAGTAAGTTTTATAGACATCCTCTAGCGTGAACAGAAAGCTGAGATTTAAGGAGAATGCGACACCTCAGCTAATTTTCAAAAGTTTTTTTTACATTAAAACGGAAAGAATCCTCTAGTGTGAACAGAAATTCAAACATACATATTTTGTTCACTATATTGAAAAGAAGTAAGTTTTATAGACATCCTCTAGCGTGAACAGAAAGCTGAGATTTAAGGAGAATGCGACACCTCAGCTAATTTTCAAAAGTTTTTTTTACATTAAAACGGAAAGAATCCTCTAGTGTGAACAGAAATTCAAACATACATATTTTGTTCACTATATTGAAAAGAAGTAAGTTTTATAGACATCCTCTAGCGTGAACAGAAAGCTGAGATTTAAGGAGAATGCGACACCTCAGCTAATTTTCAAAAGTTTTTTTTACATTAAAACGGAAAGAATCCTCTAGTGTGAACAGAAATTCAAACATACATATTTTGTTCACTATATTGAAAAGAAGTAAGTTTTATAGACATCCTCTAGCGTGAACAGAAAGCTGAGATTTAAGGAGAATGCGACACCTCAGCTAATTTTCAAAAGTTTTTTTTACATTAAAACGGAAAGAATCCTCTAGTGTGAACAGAAATTCAAACATACATATTTTGTTCACTATATTGAAAAGAAGTAAGTTTTATAGACATCCTCTAGCGTGAACAGAAAGCTGAGATTTAAGGAGAATGCGACACCTCAGCTAATTTTCAAAAGTTTTTTTTAAATTAAAACGGAAAGAATCCTCTAGTGTGAACAGAAATTCAAACATACATATTTTGTTCACTATATCGAAAAGAAGTAAGTTTTATAGACATCCTCTAGCGTGAACAGAAAGCAGATTTAAGGAGAATGCGACACCTCAGCTAATTTTCAAAAGTTTTTTTTACATTAAAACGGAAAGAATCCTCTAGTGTGAAATTCAAACATACATATTTTGTTCACTAAAGAATCCTCTAGTGTGAACAGAAATCCAAACATACATATTTTGTTCACTATATCGAAAAGAAGTAAGTTTTATAGACATCCTCTAGCGTGAACAGAAAGCTGAGATTTAAGGAGAATGCGACACCTCAGCTAATTTTCAAAAGTTTTTTTTACATTAAAACCGAAAGAATCCTCTAGTGTGAACAGAAATTCAAACATACATATTTTGTTCACTACAAGGAAAAGAAGTAAGTTTTCAAGACATCCTCTAGTGTGAACAGAAAGCTGAGATTTAAGGAGAATGCAACACCTCAGTTAATTTTCAAAAGTTTTTTTTACATTAAAACGGAAAGAATCCTCTAGTGTGATCAGAAATTCAAACATACATATTTTGTTCACTATATCGAAAAGAAGTAAGTTTTATAGACATCCTCTAGCGTGAACAGAAAGCTGAGATTTAAGGAGAATGCGACACCTCAGCTAATTTTCAAAAGTTTTTTTTACATTAAAACGGAAAGAATCCTCTAGTGTGAACAGAAATTCAAACATACATATTTTGTTCACTATATTGAAAAGAAGTAAGTTTTATAGACATCCTCTAGCGTGAACAGAAAGCTGAGATTTAAGGAGAATGCGACACCTCAGCTAATTTTCAAAAGTTTTTTTTACATTAAAACGGAAAGAATCCTCTAGTGTGAACAGAAATTCAAACATACATATTTTGTTCACTATATTGAAAATAAGTAAGTTTTATAGACATCCTCTAGCGTGAACAGAAAGCTGAGATTTAAGGAGAATGCGACACCTCAGCTAATTTTCAAAAGTTTTTTTTACATTAAAACGGAAAGAATCCTCTAGTGTGAACAGAAATTCAAACATACATATTTTGTTCACTATATCGAAAAGAAGTAAGTTTTATAGACATCCTCTAGCGTGAACAGAAAGCTGAGATTTAAGGAGAATGCGACACCTCAGCTAATTTTCAAAAGATTTTTTTACATTAAAACGGAAAGAATCCTCTAGTGTGAACAGAAATTCAAACATACATATTTTGTTCACTATATCGAAAAGAAGTAAGTTTTATAGACATCCTCTAGCGTGAACAGAAAGCTGAGATTTAAGGAGAATGCGACACCTCAGCTAATTTTCAAAAGTTTTTTTTACATTAAAACGGAAAGAATCCTCTAGTGTGAACAGAAATTCAAACATACATATTTTGTTCACTATATCGAAAAGAAGTAAGTTTTATAGACATCCTCTAGCGTGAACAGAAAGCTGAGATTTAAGGAGAATGCGACACCTCAGCTAATTTTCAAAAGTTTTTTTTACATTAAAACGGAAAGAATCCTCTAGTGTGAACAGAAAAAATCAAACATACATATTTTGTTCACTATATCGAAAAGAAGTAAGTTTTATAGACATCCTCTAGCGTGAACAGAAAGCTGAGATTTAAGGAGAATGCGACACCTCAGCTAATTTTCAAAAGTTTTTTTTACATTAAAACGGAAAGAATCTTTTAGTGTGAACAGAAATTCAAACATACATATTTTGTTCACTATATTCAAAATAAGTAAGTTTTATAGACATCCTCTAGCGTGAACAGAAAGCTGAGATTTAAGGAGAATGCGACACCTCAGCTAATTTTCAAAAGTTTTTTTTACATTAAAACCGAAAGAATCCTCTAGTGTGAACAGAAATTCAAACATACATATTTTGTTCACTACAAGGAAAAGAAGTAAGTTTTCAAGACATCCTCTAGTGTGAACAGAAAGCTGAGATTTAAGGAGAATGCAACACCTCAGTTAATTTTCAAAAGTTTTTTTTACATTAAAACGGAAAGAATCCTCTAGTGTGATCAGAAATTCAAACATACATATTTTGTTCACTATATCGAAAAAGAAGTAAGTTTTATAGACATCCTCTAGTGTGAACAGAAAGCTGAGATTTAAGGAGAATGCGACACCTCAGCTAATTTTCAAAAGTTTTTTTTACATTAAAACGGAAAGAATCCTCTAGTGTGAACAGAAATTCAAACATACATATTTTGTTCACTATATCGAAAAGAAGTAAGTTTTATAGACATCCTCTAGCGTGAACAGAAAGCTGAGATTTAAGGAGAATGCGACACCTCAGCTAATTTTCAAAAGTTTTTTTTACATTAAAACGGAAAGAATCCTCTAGTGTGAACAGAAATTCAAACATACATATTTTGTTCACTATATCGAAAATAAGTAAGTTTTATAGACATCCGCTAGTGTGAACAGAAAGCTGAGATTTAAGGAGAATGCGACACCTCAGCTAATTTTCAAAAGTTTTTTTTACATTAAAACGGAAAGAATCCTTTAGTGTGAACAGAAATTCAAACATACATATTTTGTTCACTATATCGAAAAGAAGTAAGTTTTATAGACATCCTCTAGCGTGAACAGAAAGCTGAGATTTAAGGAGAATGCGACACCTCAGCTAATTTTCAAAAGTTTTTTTTACATTAAAACGGAAAGAATCCTCTAGTGTGAAAAATTCAAACATACATATTTTGTTCACTATATCGAAAAGAAGTAAGTTTTATAGACATCCTCTAGCGTGAACAGAAAGCTGAGATTTAAGGAGAATGCGACACCTCAGCTAATTTTCAAAAGTTTTTTTTACATTAAAACGGAAAGAATCCTCTAGTGTGAACAGAAATTCAAACATACATATTTTGTTCACTATATTGAAAAGAAGTAAGTTTTATAGACATCCTCTAGCGTGAACAGAAAGCTGAGATTTAAGGAGAATGCGACACCTCAGCTAATTTTCAAAAGTTTTTTTTACATTAAAACGGAAAGAATCCTCTAGTGTGAACAGAAATTCAAACATACATATTTTGTTCACTATATCGAAAAGAAGTAAGTTTTATAGACATCCTCTAGTGTGAACAGAAAGCTGAGATTTAAGGAGAATGCGACACCTCAGCTAATTTTCAAAAGTTTTTTTTACATTAAAACGGAAAGAATCCTCTAGTGTGAACAGAAATTCAAACATACATATTTTGTTCACTATATCGAAAAGAAGTAAGTTTTATAGACATCCTCTAGCGTGAACAGAAAGCTGAGATTTAAGGAGAATGCGACACCTCAGCTAATTTTCAAAAGTTTTTTTTACATTAAAACGGAAAGAATCCTCTAGTGTGAACAGAAATTCAAACATACATATTTTGTTCACTATATTGAAAAGAAGTAAGTTTTATAGACATCCTCTAGCGTGAACAGAAAGCTGAGATTTAAGGAGAATGCGACACCTCAGCTAATTTTCAAAAGTTTTTTTTACATTAAAACGGAAAGAATCCTCTAGTGTGAACAGAAATTCAAACATACATATTTTGTTCACTATATTGAAAAGAAGTAAGTTTTATAGACATCCTCTAGCGTGAACAGAAAGCTGAGATTTAAGGAGAATGCGACACCTCAGCTAATTTTCAAAAGTTTTTTTTACATTAAAACGGAAAGAATCCTCTAGTGTGAACAGAAATTCAAACATACATATTTTGTTCACTATATCGAAAAGAAGTAAGTTTTATAGACATCCTCTAGCGTGAACAGAAAGCTGAGATTTAAGGAGAATGCGACACCTCAGCTAATTTTCAAAAGTTTTTTTTACATTAAAACGGAAAGAATCCTCTAGTGTGAACAGAAATTCAAACATACATATTTTGTTCACTATATCGAAAAGAAGTAAGTTTTATAGACATCCTCTAGCGTGAACAGAAAGCTGAGATTTAAGGAGAATGCGACACCTCAGCTAATTTTCAAAAGTTTTTTTTACATTAAAACGGAAAGAATTCAAACATACATATTTTGTTCACTATATCGTAAGTTTTAAGACAGAAATTCAAACATTAAAACATATTTTGTTCACTATATCGAAAAGAAGTAAGTTTTATAGACATCCTCTAGCGTGAACAGAAAGCTGAGATTTAAGGAGAATGCGACACCTCAGCTAATTTTCAAAAGTTTTTTTTACATTAAAACCGAAAGAATCCTCTAGTGTGAACAGAAATTCAAACATACATATTTTGTTCACTACAAGGAAAAGAAGTAAGTTTTCAAGACATCCTCTAGTGTGAACAGAAAGCTGAGATTTAAGGAGAATGCAACACCTCAGTTAATTTTCAAAAGTTTTTTTTACATTAAAACGGAAAGAATCCTCTAGTGTGATCAGAAATTCAAACATACATATTTTGTTCACTATATCGAAAAAGAAGTAAGTTTTATAGACATCCTCTAGTGTGAACAGAAAGCTGAGATTTAAGGAGAATGCGACACCTCAGCTAATTTTCAAAAGTTTTTTTTACATTAAAACGGAAAGAATCCTCTAGTGTGAACAGAAATTCAAACATACATATTTTGTTCACTATATCGAAAAGAAGTAAGTTTTATAGACATCCTCTAGCGTGAACAGAAAGCTGAGATTTAAGGAGAATGCGACACCTCAGCTAATTTTCAAAAGTTTTTTTTACATTAAAACGGAAAGAATCCTCTAGTGTGAACAGAAATTCAAACATACATATTTTGTTCACTATATCGAAAATAAGTAAGTTTTATAGACATCCGCTAGTGTGAACAGAAAGCTGAGATTTAAGGAGAATGCGACACCTCAGCTAATTTTCAAAAGTTTTTTTTACATTAAAACGGAAAGAATCCTTTAGTGTGAACAGAAATTCAAACATACATATTTTGTTCACTATATCGAAAAGAAGTAAGTTTTATAGACATCCTCTAGCGTGAACAGAAAGCTGAGATTTAAGGAGAATGCGACACCTCAGCTAATTTTCAAAAGTTTTTTTTACATTAAAACGGAAAGAATCCTCTAGTGTGAACAGAAATTCAAACATACATATTTTGTTCACTATATTGAAAAGAAGTAAGTTTTATAGACATCCTCTAGCGTGAACAGAAAGCTGAGATTTAAGGAGAATGCGACACCTCAGCTAATTTTCAAAAGTTTTTTTTAAATTAAAACGGAAAGAATCCTCTAGTGTGAACAGAAATTCAAACATACATATTTTGTTCACTATATTGAAAATAAGTAAGTTTTCAAGACATCCTCTAGCGTGAACAGAAAGCTGAGATTTAAGGAGAATGTGACACCTCAGCTGATTTTCAAAAGTTTTTTTTACATTAAAACAGAAAGAATCCTCTAGTGTGAACAGAAATTCAAACATACATATTTTGTTCACTATATCGAAAAGAAGTAAGTTTTATAGACATCCTCTAGTGTGAACAGAAAGCTGAGATTTAAGGAGAATGCGACACCTCAGCTAATTTTCAAAAGTTTTTTTTACATTAAAACGGAAAGAATCCTCTAGTGTGAACAGAAGAAATTCAAACATACATATTTTGTTCACTATATCGAAAAGAAGTAAGTTTTATAGACATCCTCTAGCGTGAACAGAAAGCTGAGATTTAAGGAGAATTCGACACCTCAGCTAATTTTCAAAAGTTTTTTTTACATTAAAACGGAAAGAATCCTCTAGTGTGAACAGAAATTCAAACATACATATTTTGTTCACTATATCGAAAAGAAGTAAGTTTTATAGACATCCTCTAGCGTGAACAGAAAGCTGAGATTTAAGGAGAATGCGACACCTCAACTAATTTTCAAAAGTTTTTTTTACATTAAAACGGAAAGAATCCTCTAGTGTGAACAGAAGAAATTCAAACATACATATTTTGTTCACTACGGAAAAGAAGTAAGTTTTATAGACATCCTCTAGACTGAACAGAAAGCTGAGATTTAAGGAGAATGCGACACCTCAGCTATTTTTCAAAAGTTTTTTTTACATTAAAACGGAAAGAACCCTCTAGTGAGAACAGAAGAAATTCAAACATACATATTTTGTTCACTACATGGAAAAGAAGTAAGTTTCAAGACATCCTCTAGACTGAACAGAAAGCTGAGATTTAAGGAGAATGCGACACCTCAGCTATTTTTCAAAAGTTTTTTTTACATTAAAACGGAAAGAATCTTTTAGTTTGAACAGAAATTCAAACATACATATTTTGTTCACTATATTCAAAATAAGTAAGTTTTCAAGACATCCTCTAGCGTGAACAGAAAGCTGAGATTTAAGGAGAATGCGACACCTCAGCTAATTTTCAAAAGTTTTTTTTACATTAAAACGGAAAGAATCCTCTAGTGTGAACAGAAATTCAAACATACATATTTTGTTCACTATATCGAAAAGAAGTAAGTTTTATAGACATCCTCTAGTGTGAACAGAAAGCTGAGATTTAAGGAGAATGCGACACCTCAGCTAATTTTCAAAAGTTTTTTTTACATTAAAACGGAAAGAATCCTCTAGTGTGAACAGAAGAAATTCAAACATACATATTTTGTTCACTATATCGAAAAGAAGTAAGTTTTATAGACATCCTCTAGCGTGAACAGAAAGCTGAGATTTAAGGAGAATTCGACACCTCAGCTAATTTTCAAAAGTTTTTTTTACATTAAAACGGAAAGAATCCTCTAGTGTGAACAGAAATTCAAACATACATATTTTGTTCACTATATTGAAAAGAAGTAAGTTTTATAGACATCCTCTAGCGTGAACAGAAAGCTGAGATTTAAGGAGAATGCGACACCTCAGCTAATTTTCAAAAGTTTTTTTTAAATTAAAACGGAAAGAATCCTCTAGTGTGAACAGAAATTCAAACATACATATTTTGTTCACTATATTGAAAAGAAGTAAGTTTTATAGACATCCTCTAGCGTGAACAGAAAGCTGAGATTTAAGGAGAATGTGACACCTCAGCTAATTTTCAAAAGTTTTTTTTACATTAAAACGGAAAGAATCCTCTAGTGTGAACAGAAATTCAAACATACATATTTTGTTCACTATATCGAAAAGAAGTAAGTTTTATAGACATCCTCTAGCGTGAACAGAAAGCTGAGATTTAAGGAGAATGCGACACCTCAGCTAATTTTCAAAAGTTTTTTTTACATTAAAACGGAAAGAATCCTCTAGTGTGAACAGAAATTCAAACATACATATTTTGTTCACTATATCGAAAAGAAGTAAGTTTTATAGACATCCTCTAGCGTGAACAGAAAGCTGAGATTTAAGGAGAATGCGACACCTCAGCTAATTTTCAAAAGTTTTTTTTACATTAAAACGGAAAGAATCCTCTAGTGAGAACAGAAGAAATTCAAACATACATATTTTGTTCACTACATGGAAAAGAAGTAAGTTTCAAGACATCCTCTAGACTGAACAGAAAGCTGAGATTTAAGGAGAATGCGACACCTCAGCTATTTTTCAAAAGTTTTTTTTACATTAAAACGGAAAGAATCTTTTAGTTTGAACAGAAATTCAAACATACATATTTTGTTCACTATATTCAAAATAAGTAAGTTTTCAAGACATCCTCTAGCGTGAACAGAAAGCTGAGATTTAAGGAGAATGCGACACCTCAGCTAATTTTCAAAAGTTTTTTTTACATTAAAACCGAAAGAATCCTCTAGTGTGAACAGAAATTCAAACATACATATTTTGTTCACTACAAGGAAAAGAAGTAAGTTTTCAAGACATCCTCTAGTGTGAACAGAAAGCTGAGATTTAAGGAGAATGCAACACCTCAGTTAATTTTCAAAAGTTTTTTTTACATTAAAACGGAAAGAATCCTCTAGTGTGATCAGAAATTCAAACATACATATTTTGTTCACTATATCGAAAAAGAAGTAAGTTTTATAGACATCCTCTAGTGTGAACAGAAAGCTGAGATTTAAGGAGAATGCGACACCTCAGCTAATTTTCAAAAGTTTTTTTTACATTAAAACGGAAAGAATCCTCTAGTGTGAACAGAAATTCAAACATACATATTTTGTTCACTATATCGAAAAGAAGTAAGTTTTATAGACATCCTCTAGCGTGAACAGAAAGCTGAGATTTAAGGAATGCGACACCTCAGCTAATTTTCAAAAGTTTTTTTTACATTAAAACGGAAAGAATCCTCTAGTGTGAACAGAAATTCAAACATACATATTTTGTTCACTATATCGAAAAGAAGTAAGTTTTATAGACATCCTCTAGCGTGAACAGAAAGCTGAGATTTAAGGAGAATGCGACACCTCAGCTAATTTTCAAAAGTTTTTTTTACATTAAAACGGAAAGAATCCTTTAGTGTGAACAGAAATTCAAACATACATATTTTGTTCACTATATCGAAAAGAAGTAAGTTTTATAGACATCCTCTAGCGTGAACAGAAAGCTGAGATTTAAGGAGAATGCGACACCTCAGCTAATTTTCAAAAGTTTTTTTTACATTAAAACGGAAAGAATCCTCTAGTGTGAACAGAAATTCAAACATACATATTTTGTTCACTATATCGAAAATAAGTAAGTTTTATAGACATCCTCTAGCGTGAACAGAAAGCTGAGATTTAAGGAGAATGCGAAACCTTCAAAAGTTTTTTTTACATTAAAACGGAAAGAAATCCTCTAGTGTGAACAGAAATTCAAACATACATATTTTGTTCACTATATCGAAAAGAAGTAAGTTTTATAGACATCCTCTAGAAAGCTGAGATTTAAGGAGAATGCGACACCTCAGCTAATTTTCAAAAGTTTTTTTTACATTAAAACGGAAAGAATCCTCTAGTGTGAACAGAAAAATTCAAACATACATATTTTGTTCACTATATGGAAAAGAAGTAAGTTTTATAGACATCCTCTAGCGTGAACAGAAAACTGAGATTTAAGGAGAATGCGACACCTCAGCTATTTTTCAAAAGTTTTTTTTACATTAAAACGGAAAGAATCCTTTAGTGTGAACAGAAATTCAAACATACATATTTTGTTCACTATATTCAAAATAAGTAAGTTTTATA